>NC_141004.1:3742694-3755194 GCF_052327205.1 Somniosus microcephalus
AGTGAGTGTGTGTGAGTGTGAGTGTGTGTGTGTGAGTGTGTCTGAGTGAGTGTGTGTGAGTGTGTGTGTGTGTGTGTGTGAGTGTGTGTGAGTGTGTGTGAGTGTGAGTGTGTCTGAGTGAGTGTGTGTGAGTGTGTGTGAGTGTGAGTGTGTCTGAGTGAGTGTGTGTGAGTGTGAGTGTGTGTGTCTGAGTGTGTCTGAGTGAGTGTGTGTGAGTGTGAGTGTGTGTGTGTGTGTGAGTGTGTTTGTGTGTGAGTGTGTGTGAGTGTGAGTGTGTCTGAGTGAGTGTGTGTGTGTGTGAGTGTGTGTGAGTGTGAGTGTGTCTGAGTGAGTGTGTGTGAGTGTGAGTGTGTGTGAGTGTGAGTGTGTCTGAGTGAGTGTGTGTGAGTGTGAGTGTGTCTGAGTGAGTGTGTGTGAGTGTGTGTGTGAGTGAGTGTAAGTGAGTGTGTGAGTGTCTGAGTGAGTGTGTGTGAGTGTGAGTGTGTCTGAGTGAGTACGTGTGAGTGTGTGTGTGAGTGAGTGTAAGTGAGTGTGTGAGTGTCTGAGTGAGTGTGTGTGAGTGTGAGTGTGTGTGAGTGTGTCTGAGTGAGTGTGTGTGAGTGTGAGTGTGTCTGAGTGAGTGTGTGTGAGTGTGAGTGTGTGTGTGAGTGTGTGTGAGTGTGAGTGTGTCTGAGTGAGTGTGAGTGTGTGTGAGTGTGTCTGAGTGAGTGTGTGTGAGTGTGAGTGTGTCTGAGTGAGTGAGTGTGAGTGTGAGTGTGTGTGTGTGTGTGTGTGTGTGTGAGTGTGTGTGTGCATTGGACAAGATAGAATCAGACTTGGCTGTGATGCCTACTGTGAACCCATACTTGCTGCCGCGGTTTCCACACTGACTGATGCTCTGTTGTCTTCTCGGAGAGTGAGGTGATGAGGCTGGGCTGAGCTCCCCGCCTCGCCCCCTGCCCAGCAGTGAGGAGCTGGCCTGGCCTGGCCTGCCCCGGCCACAGTGCTGCTGCCAGCTATGACCAGCTCACTCAGCACAGACTGCCGTTCAAACCCAGGGCAGAACTGTTAGCCAAAGCTCGGTCCCACCCCATCAGATGGACCTGCTCTCTCGCCCCGGCATCTCCGCGCTCATCCACAGATTGCTGTGGGTTTCAAATTGTAGAAGGTGTGTTTGAACAAATTGACAATGGACTAAAGATGAAGCCTTGGCCTGAGCCTCACATGGTACCCCTGCCATGTCTCACTATCGGACTCACCGTGGAAACAGGCGGCAATAGCGGAATCTCACCGCACTCCACCCTTTCCCCTGAAGTTAATTCAAACACGGTTACACCAGTTGCTGCTTTGGGTTCCGGCCCCATTTGCCGGCAGCATCATTTGAAACAGGAATAGTTGGCATTTTCCCGGCTGGCAAGAGCCCTGACAGGGGTGAGTGGGGCGTTTCAATACACGGGGACACCTCCTGCTGGGCAAGAAGGGGTTAAGTGAGAAGCTGCAATGTCCCAAAGACAGAGTTTGTCAGAAGATCACCTGCGAGGACTCGGCGGAGAATCGAGCCCCTTGTTGTTTCAGGAGTGTCTGAGCCGAGCGGAGGATTACCCCGCAGGCGAGCCCTTCCTCACACCATCAGGTCATCAGCCAGACTAAGGCTGAACAGGCAGCGTTTAAAGTCACAGCGTAACCCAGGAGCTGGCGGAGTGACAGGGGCCGAGAACTCTGCAGCGCCGAGACCGATCGGTAATAATTCCAATCTGTGCAGCAACACCTCAGACATGCCCCTGCCAATTCCCTCCATTTGATAATTCAACTGAAATCATAATAATGAACACTAGAAATGCTGAACAGAGCGAAACTTTGCAGATTTATTCCTGAAGTCGTGACGCAAAACTGGAAGAAAACTGGGCCAAATTCCGCTTAATTCTCAGTGTTCTTTAAATGAAATGTTCTGCTCATGTTCTGACCTTCTGTCAAGCCTTCACATCTGCCATGTGCCACCTGGACCATCTAAACTGTCCTCTCACCAACACCTGCCATCCCCTCCTCTCTCAGCCAACAGAAGAACCATTCCCCAGTCTGACTCCTCACTTCCATCCGCACCTCTCTGGACATTTCCTCGTTCAAATCACCATGGACACAATACCTTTTATTCCCAGTGTCCCCGTGTATTTAAACGCCCCACTCACCCCTGTGAGGTCTCTCGCCAGCCGGGAAAATGCCAACTATTCCTGTTTCAAATGATGCTGCCGGCAAATGGGGCCGGAACCCAAAGCAGCAACTGGTGTAACCGTGTTTGAATTAACTTCAGGGGAAAGGGTGGAGTGCGGTGAGATTCCGCTATTGCCGCCTGTTTCCACGGTGAGTCCGACAGTGAGACGTGGCAGGGGTACCATGTGAGGCTTAGGCCAAGGCTTCATCTTTAGTCCATTGTCAATTTGTTCAAACAGGCAGTTGTTTTATTCCCACAGTCTGGCCTGAGACCCCATATGATTTACAAACCCCTCCTGCGGGCCAGCATGCTGTATTCTCTGCTGATGTTGTGGTCTCTCTGCTGGGCAGTCTGGAGGCTGATAGGCAGACCACTTTGCTGACTCTCTCTGTTCTGTCCATATGTCGGGTCCTGGACTCCTTCTGCCTTGTGACTTCTTTGCTTTGGCCGGTCCCTATTATATTGCCTCACCTGAGCTCCCTCTCCAGCTCTGTCAAGTGATGTCCACTAAGGCCGCCTATTTCCACCTCCGTAACATCGCCCGTCTCCGCCCTTGCCTCAGCTCACCTGCTGCTGAAACCCTCATCCATGCCTTTGTTACCTCTAGACTCGACTATTCCAACGCACTCCTGACTGGCCTCCCACATTCTACCCTACGTAAACCTGAGGTCATCCAAAACTCGGCTGCCTGTGTCCTAACTCGCACCAAGTCCCGTTCGCCCATCACCCCTGTGCTCGCTGACCTACATTGGCTCCCGGTTAAGCAACGCCTCAATTTCAAAATTCTCATCCTTGTTTTCAAATCCTTCCATGGCCTCGCCCCCTCCCTATCTCTGTAATCTCCTTCAGCCCCACACCCCCTCGAGATATCTGCGCTCCTTTAATTCTGCCCTCTTGAGCATCCCTCATTATAATCGCTCAACCATTGGTGGCCGTGCCTTCTGTTGCCTAGGCCCCAAGCTCTGGAATTCCCTGCCTAAACCTCTCCGCCTCACTACCTCTCTTTCCTCCTTTAAGACGCTCCTTAAAACCCACCTCTTTGACCAAGCTTTTGGTCACCTGCCCTAATTTATCCTTATGTGGCTCGGTGTCAAATGTTTGTCTTATAATACTCCTGTGAAGCGCCTTGTGATGTGTTACTATGCTAAAGGCGCTATATAAATACAAGCTGTTGTTGTTATTGTCCACATGAAATATGAACCTTTCCTTTTGACTTTTCGGAGCTGATGAACCTGTGGGTGTTTCCAATATTTTCTATTACAATCAGTATTACCTCTGAGGGGGAAGAAATTAATGATGAGGCAGCTTTATGCCAAGATAGTTTTAAATCCAATTAACTTTTAGCTCACTATTACTAAAATAAACCAGGCAACTGCCAAATTAATTTATTAATTCATTTATTGACAATATATCTAATTATATTTTATCACATTTCTTTCGGAGATAGAATACCTATCTCATTAATTAAAATTCAATTAATGCTGCAGATTCATAGGAAGATGCCATCACAGTCACACAAATCATCATTGATTCATTCCTCGGCCCGATCGCTTGAAAATCCATCTCCACTTCTTCACACAAAGGGTCATGAAAACCTGGAGCTCTCTCCCCCAAAAGGCTGTGGATGCTGGGGGTCAGTTGGAGCTTTCCAGACTGAGATCGATAGATTTTTGTTGGGTGAGGGTATCGAGGATACAGAGCAAAGGCGGGTCAATGGGGTTGAGATACAGACCAGCCATGGTCTGATTGAATGACGGAGCAGGCTCGAGGGCCCGAATGGCCTACTTCCTATGAAACTTCCAGAAATAAAAGTAAGTTTAATCTGCCAGGAGTCTCAATATTCACGTCCTCTTCATATTGGGTGGCACTTTGCTCATTCTGCTTTCTTCTGCCTTCAGTTTCTGAAACTATTTCACTCTCAGTCTCTCCCTGGGATTGGAATCGCACTGTGTAATATAGCAATGAGGAACCAGTTAACTTGGAATATGTTAAGCAGGAACACGATAGCCATGGTAAAAGGGAGCAACAAAACCAGGAACATGGTAACAAGGATCTTACTGAATGGCGGAGCAGGCTCGAGGGGCCATGTAGTGGAGCAGGCTCGAGGGGCCGATTGGCCTATTCCTACTCTTACTTATGTTCTTATGAAAGCAGTAATGAATTCTTGACTAGGAACATGTTTATCAGGAGTGTGGTACCCAGGAACACAGTAACCAGGGGTGTGGTAATGAGTTTGTATGGTTTATTTCTCTGTTATTTTAAGGTAGATTGAACTTTGTGATTTTAAACCTCTTTGCTAAAATTGTGGGTCTTCTTCACACAAGCGTTCTCTAATAATTCACAGCGCGAATCAAACACCGCCATCTTCTCTTCCTCTCTGTTTCGTTTTCATATCTACCCCTTCTGTGCATCTCTCTCCGATCTCAAGAACTCTCTCCCTGTCTGACGTTTCCTGTCTCCTCTCTCTCACACTCGGGAGCTAGAAGCGGGCGGCAGTGAATCAGCCACCCACTTACTATTTGGTTCTACATGAGCCATGGAACTGAATATCGGGCGGGACCTTTAACGGGCGCAACGCGAGGCCAATCTTACTCCTCGATGTCTGAGGCCCAGAGTTTAGAACAACACCAAGGTTGGAAAGAGTAAGAGAGGAGACAATTCATGAAACAGTACTCAGCTGATGCCAATCTCGGGTTTCAACAGCCGTTACTTTGTGAGAAGGAGATTTACAGTTTTGGGGGGAAAAATTGAGTTGGTTTGCGCCTCCCGTTAGCGCCTTAAGAGGGCGCTAATGGGGCGCAAAGCAACTAGTGCCCGGGCACGGCGATGTTTGCGCCGCTTGCGAAATTAACTAGACATTTTGTGGCGGCACTAAACACTACCGCCACGACCTCCTGCGCCGGCAGATCGTGACGTCAGTCGAGCGTGCAACGTCCCGGTAGCGCCCGGGACCGGATATTGAGTGACGCCCCCTGCCTTACCGCCTGCCGCTAGCAACGACAGGTTGAGGGGAGCGTTTTGCAGTCGGGAAGGGACTGGGGGGGCGCCATTTAAAGGCAGCCGCTTCCTACCTTTTTTTGTTGGTGACATTTTTGCACCACGCATTCTGAGAGAGAGAGAGAGAGACTTCTGGAGAGATTCAGCGCTGTGTGAAGGAGTTTTGGGTACTGAGCAGCACTTTGCAGGTTTATTCTGATTTGACCTTCCTTGCATCGATTTAGAAGAGACTGTGGGGACTGCACTCTGCGCTCTTTCCCTGGGCCTCTCCATTGTTCTTTCCAGCAGATTTGATGTACAGGTCTCTCCAGGCCGAGATTCAAGGCTGCAATGAGCAGGGTGTGGATGGAGAGCAAGATCGACGCTTCCCTTTAAGAACTGGCCGGCGCCAGTGTGTCTGTGTTCCATTGCTAACTGACATCACATGAGCTTCGCCAGCGCTCTGAGGTAGTGCCTCGCTCCTCGGCGTTAGCGCCTTAAGAGAGGTGTGTAGCGCCTGATTTAGCGCTTCAATCACCTCCAGGGGCGACAGAAGCCAAGTTTGCAGTCAGAGGCTATAATTAGCGCCAGCCGCTAATCTTTGCGCCCAGCCGATAATTGCGCCCCAGATGGGGCGATACTGGATTTCTCCCCCTTGATGTCTTAGGAAAGATTGAGTTAGATTAGGAGGCAATGCGACGAGTCTCAGTCCCAGCACAGTGAGAACGCAGAATTTGGAGATAAGGAGAAACTAGAGGGGACAATGCGAGGAGCAATGACCATTGCAGCATTGACTGAGACAAGACTGGGACGGCGAGAGAGAGAGAGAGAGGTTGGAGGCTAAACGTGAAAGAAACAAAACATAACTCTTATTAAGCTTGCTGTATATTAATTATGGTAATAGGGATAATACGTTCATAAATTATGCAGGTATAATTCAATTTGCCATATGCAAATTAAATCCATTATGAAATGGGCTTTTTCTAATAAGTCACAAACCCATAAATCGTGTGGTGATAATCCTTGACTGGGGGGCTGCCCATTTGATGAATTATGTAAATCTGAGCTCATTTGCATATGCAAATAAACATGGCTGAGCAACAGATTTTATGATGTGATTCACGAGAGTTTTCTCACCAATTGTGACGAAGAAATCGTGGATCGAGGGTTAGGATTTAGGGAAAATTTACCGGTTACTGCACATTGGGATTGCAAATCAGGAATATGTGTGTGGAGGTCAATCCGCCCCAACCCTGAATCCCAGACCCCCGAACCTCACCCCCCAAATTTACCTTGTGCATGAAACATGAAAAGTTAGCATGCAGGTACAGCAAGTAATCAGGGAGGCAAATGGAATATTGGCCTTTATCGTAAGGGGACTGGAGTATAAAAGTAGGGAAGTCCTGCTACAACTGTGTAGGGTATTGGTGAGACCACACCTGGAGTACTGCGTAGAGATTTGGTCTCCTTATTTAAGGAGGGATATACTTGCATTGGAGGCAGTTCAGAGAAGGTTCACTGGGTTAATTCCAGAGATGAAGGGGTTGACTTATGAAGAAAGGTTGAGCAGATTGGGCCTATACTCATTGGAGTTTAAAAGAATGAGAGGTGATCTTATTGAAAAATATCAGATTCTGAGGGGGCTTGACAGGGTAGATGCAGAGAAGATGTTTCTCCTCATGGGGGAATCTAGAACTCGGGGGCATAGTTTCAGAATAAGGGGTCGCTCATTTAAAACTAAGATGAGGAGGAATTTCTTCTCTCAGAGGGTCGTAAATCTGCGGAACTCTCTGCCCCAGAGAGCTGTGGAGGCCGGGTCATTGAATATATTTAAGGTGGAGATAGGCAGACTTTTGAACAATAAGGGAGTGATGGGTTATGGGGAGTGGGCAGGGAAATGGAGCTGAGCCCAAGATCAGATCAGCCATGATCTCATTAAATGGCAGAGCAGGCTCGAGGGGCCAAATGACCGACTCCTGCTCCTATTTCTTATGTTCTTATGCTCTTAATCTCAAAGCCCCGAATCCTAGACCCCCAAATCCCAAACCGCTGAATCCCAAACCCCTGAATCCCAGTCCCCCAAATTCCATCCCCCGAATCCCAGACCCCCAAATCCCAAACCCCCGATTCACCCCCCAATTCACCAAGTGGCCGGGTATTGAGGGTTTGACGATGAATGAAGGATTGGAGGTGAAGACTGGAGGAACCTGGGCTTTTCATCCTTAAAAGGAAATGGCTGAGCAATGAATTTATGGAGATAAAAAAATAATAAATGGGATAAAGGAAAGACTTGCATTTCTCCAGCGCCTTTCACCACCTCAGGACATCCCAAAGCGCTTTACAGCCAATGAAGTACTTTTGAAGTGTGGTCACTGTTGTAATGTGGGAAATGCGGCAGCTAATTTGCACACAGCAAGCTCCCACAAACAGCAATGTGATAATGAGCAGATAATCTGTTTTCGTGATGTTGATTGAGGGATAAATATTGGCCCAGGGCACTGGGGAGAACTCCCCTGCTCTTCTTCAAAATAGTGCCCATGGGATCTTTTACATCCACCTGAGAGAGCAGATGGAGCTTCGGCTTAATGTCTCATCTGAAAGCCGGCGCCTCCAATAGTGCAGCGCTCCCTCAGCACTGCCCCTCTGACAGTGCAGCGCCCCCTCAGTACTGAACCTCCGACAGTGCGGCACTCCTTCAGTACTGCCCCTCCAACAGTGCAGCACTCCCTTAGTACTGAACCTCCGACAGTGCAGCACTCGCTCAGTACTGCCCCTCCGACAGTGCAGCACTCCCTTAGTACTGCCCCTCTGACAGTGCAGTGCTCCCTCAGTACTGAACCTCCGACAGTGCGGCACTCCTTCAGTACTGCCCCTCCAACAGTGCAGCACTCCCTCAGTACTGCCCCTCCAACAGTGCAGCTCTCCCTCAGTACTGCCCCTCCGACAGTGCAGCTCTCCCCCAGTACTGCCCCTCCGACAGTGCAGCACTCCCTCGGTGCTGCCCCTCCGACAGTGCAGTGCTCCCTTAGTACTGCCCCTCCAACAGTGCAGCGCTCCCTCAGTACTGCCCTCCGACAGTGCAGTGCTCCCTCAGTACTGCCCCTCCGACAGTGCAGTGCTCCCTCAGTACTGCCCCTCCGACAGTGCAGCTCTCCCCCAGTACTGCCCCTCCGACAGTGCAGCACTCCCTCGGTGCTGCCCCTCCGACAGTGCAGTGCTCCCTTAGTACTGCCCCTCCAACAGTGCAGCGCTCCCTCAGTACTGCCCCTCCGACAGTGCAGTGCTCCCTCAGTACTGCCTCTCCGACAGTGCAGTGCTCCCTCAGTACTGCCCCTCCGACAGTGCAGTGCTCCCTCAGTACTGACCCTCCGACAGTGCAGTGCTCCCTCAGTACTGCCCCTCCGACAGTGCAGTGCTCCCTCAGTACTGCCTCTCCGACAGTGCAGTGCTCCCTCAGTACTGACCCTCCGACAGTGCAGTGCTCCCTCAGTACTGCCCCTCCGACAGTGCAGTGCTCCCTCAGTACTGCCCCTCCGACAGTGCAGTGCTCCCTCAGTACTGCCTCTCCGACAGTGCAGTGCTCCCTCAGTACTGCCTCTCCGACAGTGCAGTGCTCCCTCAGTACTGCACTGGGAGTGTCAGCCTAGATTTTTTGCTCAAATCTGTGGAGTGGGACTTGAATCTACAACCTTCTGACTCAGAGGTGAGAGTGCTACCCACTGAGCCACAGCTGACGCTTAATTAAGTTAATCCAGAACGCACTTTCACACTGAGTTGTAGGACTTTGGGGCACAAGGTGAAAGTGGTGAACAGGTTAGTTGAGGGATGATATCAGGAAGTTCCTTCTCACACAGTGCACGATCGACTCATGGACCGGGGACTGGGCAGAAGATGGAGCAACACTCTGGAATCCTGTGACGGTGAACTGTATGCCCTCGCCGCATGGATGAGATAGGTTCAGGCCGAATGGCCTTCCTCGCCGTGTCTAACTTGTGATCTGTCTGTTTGTGGGTGAAACTCTAAGGAGCAACAGTGCTGCACAAATGCCTAATGTGTTCCCGTCTATTCCGGCCCCCTATCTTTTTAAGCGGGTTATCGCCTCCCTTAATAGTAGGGGTGGCAACATTTCATACAAATGTGTTAATTGGTTATATGCATATCGCACATTGAGATTTTAAAAAATAATCGTTATCCATTCTCGGGATGTGGGATTCGCTGGCAAGGCCGGCATTTATTGCCCATCCCTAGTTGCCCTTGAGAAGGTGGTGGTGAGCCGCCTTCTTGAACCGCTGCAGTCCGTGTGGTGAAGGTGCTCCCACAGTGCTGTGAGGGAGGGAGTTCCAGGATTTTGACCCAGCGACGATTTCACCCATTGATGGTTTTAAACAATCAATCAATGTTTCAATACACGTGTATTTTTCCAATAAACAAGGGGGAAATAATTTGAATATTTAATTACCTTCCCTCTCCCGTTATCTGCTGAGGCACTGAGTTGCTGTGTGGGATCCTGTTATATCCGCACCTACTGCCCTGCCCACTGCCCTGCCCTCCTCTGTCTAACTCCATGGAGGAGAACTTTCGCTCACTCCTCGCTAAGCTAGAGGGCTATTGCCCTCCTCCAGTCCTCAGTGCCATTATGGGCCGTGATCAGTTTGATTGCTGCTGCCGCCAGGATTCTCCGTGGATGTGTCCCCTTTAAGGAGCAGTGTGGCACAGTAGCTAACAAGTTACCTCCCCTCCGATGCCGAGCTCCCAATCAAAGGCTGGAGTTGGCGGAGATACGAACACTAGGCTGACCCCAGCAGCTGTGGCAGGGTGGTTCCAGGTCACTGCCGGTGGGCGAGTGACCCTTCTTGTCATTGCCCCATGTGGGATCTTGCTCCTCGGCGCTAATGTTGATGAACATAAAATTCAGCCAGAAGAATTTAAAATACAAATGTTCGTGGGATTGTGTGAGCTTCTTGCACCCAACATCTTGACCACCTGAGAGAAGGCATTCACCACCGTATAACTGGTGACAAGTTATATCATCACCAGGTAAACTCCAATGGAAACTGCCTTCCTATTAAACTTTCTTTGTATACGTCCACCTGAACATCTCATCCAAAGGACGGCAGCTCCGCCAATGCAGCACTCCCTCCGCACTGCGCTGGCCTGTCAGCCGAGATCAGGCACTCAAATGGAGCTCAAAAGCAGAAACCTTTCACTCAGAGTGCTAAGAACTGAGCCAAGCTGGCTCCTCAAATGATCGATTGACAAGGTGCACAGGAGAATGGTGGCGATTCTGGTTGTTAGAGGAAGGTGACCCAGTAAAGGGTCCTTGCCTTCAGGGGAGGAGGACCGACAGAGCAGTGCTGCTGCCCAAAGTAGGAAAGCTCACAGAACTGAATGCGTGAACAAGCTTACTCAACAGAGTATGGAAGGAATGAGACTCTGCTTGCTGGAGTCTTTCAGTCTCAAACAGAATCGAACAAGTCGTGACATAGAAACTGTCCGCTGGCTGTAGAAATAACCATCAGCTTCCAGTCATTCACTAATTAAAAGCCCAAAGGAGGCAACTGAAGTCTCATCAAACACTGACATGTTGAGTTGGGTTAACCTTCAGGGCACAGATGGGTTAAGTTTAAGGAGACACTGCAACACCACCTTACACAGTCCTGCAATAAAATGTTGTAAATCTAAAGCTGGAAGCGACGGAAGCGATTGGACGTCTCCCAGAGACTCTCCAGTCAAGTCATTGTGGATTCAACTAAAGGGATAATGCAAGAATAGGCATTGTGATTCACCATTGATGTAACACTCAATCCTGTCAAAATGATCGCAGTAAAAGATCCTTTAAAGCACAGAATGAGAAAAGGCCGTTAATCCCATCAACCCCACCCCTCCTATAGGCCATGTTCACTCTCCCCTATCATGGACTCTACCCACCCATTTAATCTCCTCCCACAGCCCATGTTCACTCTCCCCTATCATGGACTCTACCCACACATTTAATCTCCTCCCACAGCCCGTGTTCACTCTCCCCTATCATGGACTCTACCCACACATTTGATCTCCTCCCACAGCCCATGTACACTCTCCCCTATCATGGACTCTACCCACCCATTTAATCTCCTCCCACAGCCCATGTACACTCTCCCCTATCATGGACTCTACCCACCCATTGAATCTCCTCCCACAGCCCATGTACACTCTCCCCTATCATGGACTCTACCCACCCATTGAATCTCCTCCCACAGCCCATGTACACTCTCCCCTATCATGGACTCTACCCACCCATTTAATCTCCTCCCACAGCCCATGTACACTCTCCCCTATCATGGACTCTACCCACCCATTGAATCTCCTCCCACAGCCCATGTACACTCTCCCCTATCATGGACTCTACCCACCCATTGAATCTCCTCCCACAGCCCATGTACACTCTCCCCTATCATGGACTCTACCCACCCATTCAATCTCCTCCCACAGCCCATGGACACTCTCCCCTATCACGGACTCTACCCACCCATTGAATCTCCTCCCACAGCCCATGTTCACTCTCCCCTATCATGGACTCTACCCACACATTTGATCTCCTCCCACAGCCCATGGACACTCTCCCCTATCATGGACTCTACCCACCCATTGAATCTCCTCCCACAGCCCATGGACACTCTCCCCTGTCATGGACTCTACCCACCCACTGAATCTCCTCCCACAGCCCATGGGCACTCTCCCCTATCATGGACTCCTGCCTAGCTGGCCCTGTGTGCTGTAAACCAGAGATAGACTGGGTTCCTGCCACAACAGATGAGCTGGTTGCAGGGGTGGGGAAGAGGAGCTGTGTTGTTGATGGAGGAACTAGGTCCATTTGGTTATTCCTTAAGCAGGCACAGCAGTCGCTGAAATGCCAAGTCCCCTTTAGCTGTGCCCTTTACCTCCCACAGTGTCGGCTGTGCTTCAGTGGGCAGCACTCTCACCTCGGAGTCAGAAAGTCGTGGATTCAATTCCCATTCCAGGGACTTGAGCACAAAATCTAGGCTAACACACCCAGTGCAGTATTGAGTTCTCCCCAGTGTCCTGGCCAATATTTATACCTCAACTAACACCTAAAAATATATGATCTGGTCATTATCACATTGTTGTTTGTGGGAGCTTGCTGTGCACAAATTGGCTGCTGCGTTTCCTACATTACAATAGTGACTACACTTCAAAAATATACATCATCGGCCGTGAAGCGCTTTGGAACATCCTGAGGTGGTGAAGGGCGTTATATAAACCCAGATCTTTCTTTCTCACAGAAGTTCTGCGTCCAGGGTTGGATCTGCTCCAGGTTCATCACGAGTGAGTTGGT